>NW_024387297.1:0-22206 GCF_900408965.1 Simochromis diagramma | reverse complement strand
ACACTGATATTATGTCAGCAAAATAAAATTACAACATAAAACGTACACAAAGTAAAATATACAAACGTACTGTGTGCGCCTTTCTACCAAACATCCATGGGCACTTTCAGTCCACAATGTCGGTACCAGCTTGCTCTTTCCGGCTCAAGTCCTCAGTCTCTGGCGGATCCGCTTAATTGAACATCCGCCAAAAGCATGCACACCACAAGCACTCTCAACTCTCAAGTCCACCAGTAGGTGGCAACAACACAACATGCAACCAGATAAAACACCCAACTTTGAACATTGCAGTCACTAATAATTACTTTCAAATCGACAGCTACACAGTTAATTTCTTTCTTGTTCTTTTTAAACACTAGTCGAAAAAACAAACAAAAAACACCCCCTTCATATATTTTATTTACTTCATCTTTTTAGTTTTTTTTGTTTGTTTGTTTTTTATTGTTTTTTGTCAGCTTTTCAGCTCCACTTTTTCGCCACTTCTTCCACACTAAAACTTTTTGACAAGCTGCATGAGGACAGTGAAGGCATAGAAGGGGCCGGTCGCATTAAGATATTTGATTGGCCAATCCAGTGTCAGTAATGAAGATAAATGGGCTGTTGTATGCGTGTACAGCTATGCTGTCGAGCAGAAGGCAAGAAGCAGAAGAAGAGACGGGGAGCAGCAGAGATGGCGGATGGTGGCAGGCGGCGGCGGCCACAAGAGGTGGCGGCGTTGGTGCGGTTTGGTGCAGCAGTGCGTGGCGACGGCATACGACGACCAGTGAGCGGAGAGGCAGAGGGCGCTGTGCTGCTGCTGAAGTAGCTTGATGCCAGACGACGCTACAGTGGGGAATTGGTGGGCAGCGGGACAGCGCCCTACCTCCTGCGGCAAGACCACAGTGCTGGCGTGACACAGAAAGGCGGTGGGCGGAGTTGAGAGCTCTGCCCATCCGGGGTAAGTCCCGAAACGTATTGCGCTGCAATAATCCGGTCCACTCGAAGGAACAGTGACTGTCGCTGGCCCCTCTCTTTTCCAGTACTCCGGAGCGGAGAGACTGACAGGACGGCCAGGGACGCCGTCGGGTTTTCCTTGCCCCGCTCCGATTGACTGTTAAATGTCTCCTGACATTTCTGTCTGCATCATCTATTCAACCATAGCTTTAACACACTCCCACAGCCCATGGTCTCCAGAAGCCATTACAGTCAATAACTTGAGCAGTAGTCACTGTACAGTTCCTTTGAAAAAGTTGGCTGACCTAAAGTGTCATAGCTCAGTGCAGTTGGTTGCTGTCTTTGTCTTTGAGGTCGCTGCCTCACAGAGTCAGTCTCACCACCAGTTGCAGCTAGAATGTCAGTCATAGCATCACAACTCAGTGGCCTGTCAATGTCAGGGTCAGGGCCTTGGATCTGCCAGGCACAGTCTCTTCGCTCTGTAGTGGCACATCCTCTTCTTGACAGCGGAGAGGTTGAGGTTGGAAGGACTCTGCCAAAGGGTTAAGCGGAGTCTGCCTCTGTCGTCTCCCTGGAACCAGCCTGAGGTACCACTGGTAGGTGCCATGGTGTGTTCATCTGATGTGTCGCCATTCCCTGGCTGCTGTCTACGTGGAGGTTTTAACTTCTTCCGTGTCACAGTCGGAGAGTCTTTTTGGGGCTGAATAGTAGGGCTGCCACGATTAGTCGACTAGTCACGATTACGTCGACTATCAAAATCATCGACGACGCGTCGTTTGAAAGATCACAAAAGACGCAGGAATAAGTAGCAGGATTTAAGAGTGTAATAACGGACTGAAACAGAAGATGGCAGCACTGCATGTACAAGGATGCCAGCTGCCGTTAAACCCCGAAGAAGAAGAAGCTGTGTCCCAGAATTCATAGCGCGGCCCAGCTCAGTTTACAACCAGTTAGTTTTAATATTACTCTTATTATTCTTTCTGGGTCACAAAATAAACGTTTAACATATTTTCAGGGAGAATGTAGCTGTGTAAACCTCAAATATCTGCTCAGTTTATCAAGACACCGCATATTTTCAAAAGCGCTCCGACGTTTCCGGAGACGTCTGTTACCCACTAGCTCGATAGCTAGCCGGGGGCAAGGTCACTAGAGCCGTGAGAACACCGGACTCCCGGCAAATCGTTTTCAAACCCACTGCCGTCTTTCGCTACTCAGGTTAAATATATATAAGTCACTTAGATAACTTAGAAATGTTATTGTTTGGCTTTTTTTTAGTATTTTATTTGTTCCTGAGTAAATCGGTTTGGCTGAGATTAAAGTTATAGTTTTTACTCAGCTGAATAAACGTCAAGCAGACAGCTGATTATCAGAAGTGTGAGATGCTTGAGAATTTACTCCAGTGTCCTCTTATAGTTTAGATAGCAAGGAGTTTATTAAACTTCACCGAAACAATCTGCAAATGTCATTAAAATTTAATAAACTATCATCTTGTCTTATTTTTAGTTAGCAAAGACCTTAAACACTTAAAGCTGTAAGCTAATGATAGTTATATAAGAGCAGATGCTGCTGGTGCAATAAGCTGTACGTTTTACGTCCAATGGATGATGATCTGATTAGTCGACCAATCGCAAAAATAATCGGTGACTAGTCGACTATCAAAATAATCGTTTGTGGCAGCCCTACTGAATAGTCTATGTTGATGGCAGGAAGTCACAGGGCAGTAGGAGATTTCTGTGCACCACTTTATCTCTGCCTTGGCCATTTTCAGGGCTGATCAGATACACTGGACTGTCATCTGCTTTCCTCTCCTTCACTTTGTAGACTTGGTTCTCCCAAAAGGACTGGATCTTGCGGGTCCACCTCTAGGAGTGAGATTTCAGAGGAGCACTCCATCCCCAGGCTGAAGATCTTTCCCTTTAACTTTCTTGTCATAGTATGCTTTGCCTCGAGCAGCTTCCTTGGTCACAGTTTGAGAAGCCACTGTGTACGCCTCCTGCATTCTCTTTTTCCAGCAGCTAACATTGTCATCATAGTCCACATGAGCTTCATCACTTTTCAGGTCGAAGAGCAAGTCGATGGGCAGGTGTAGGGAATGTCCGAAGATGAGGTAATATGGAGCGTAGCCTGTTGCGTCATTCTTCATACAGTTGTACGCGTGGACGACTTTAGCTAGCGACTCTTCCCAATCATTCTTCTCCTTGTCCTCCAGGGTCCGCAACATGGACAGCAGGGTGTGGTTGAATCTCTCCACCTGTCCATTACCCTGCGGGTGGTAGGGTGTCGTGTGGGAGCCCTGGATACCTGAGAGTTCTTTCAATCTTGCCATGAGTTTGTTTTCAAACTCCTTGCCCATGTCGTGGTGTAGTCTGGTCAGGAAGCCAAACTTGAGTGCAAAGTCATTGAAGAGCTTGTCAGCAACTGTTTTAGCTGCTTTGTTCTTCGTTGCATAGGCTTGGGCAAACCTCGTGAAGTGATCCATGACAACAAGTATATACTCGTAGCCCTGCTTACACTTTTCCAGGTGAAGGAAGTCTATGGACACCAGCTGGAATGGGTAAGTGGACTGGATCGGGGACAGAGGTGCACGGGTCTGCTTACTCGGTTTCTTCTTCTTAAAACACTCACATTCTTCTGTAACAAAGTGTTCAACCTCTTTCGCCATCTGCGGCCAGTGGAACCTATCTCGAATCAGGTCGAGCGTCCTTTCCACCCCTAAGTGGCCCATGTCTTGGTGGAGTTCTTTAAAAACCAGGGGACGATAGGCTTTAGGGACCAGTAGCTGCTCTCGGCGTGATGTTTGGCAACGCAAGACACCATTTTGGTCGACGTGAAGCTTCAACCACTGCTTGAGTAGTCCAGCTACTGCAGGATGCTCTGACTTCACCTCAGTTCTACTCGGTCTTCTACCCAGCGACTTATACCAGAGCACCGTTGCCAGAACTTCATCTGCTTCCTGGGCTCTGTGAATCTGGTCTGGTGTAAAAGACTGAGTAGTGTCAGAATCTTTGATTAACTTCAGAGCACTCACCTGGATAACTCCAACGCCTTGGCAAGGGTCTCTCTCCTCGACCGTTACAGACTCCATTGATGCGCTTATGGCTTCCTGTCCAACTTCAGCTGTACAGCTCTTCATGTAGCTGTCAAAGTCCAGCGGCATTCGCGACAGCCCATCAGCATCTGCGTTGGTCTTGCCTGGACGGTAGCGGATGGTGAAGTTGTAGCTGGCCAGCTCCGCGACCCATCTGTGACCTGTGGGTTAAGCTTTGCAGTAGTAGGCACATATGTTAGTGGGTTATTATCAGTGTACACCACAAAAGATGGGGCATGGCACAGATAATCCTGGAAACGTTCACAAATCGCCCACTTCATAGCCAAAAACTCTAATTTGCCAGAGTGCAGGTGGTACTTTTTCTCTGCTGGACTCAGGGTGCGTGAGCCATATGCTATGACTCTCATCTTGCCTTGCTGCCGCTGATACAAAACAGCACCTAGCCCAACCTGTGATGCATCACAATGTAGCACAAAAGGCTCTGTGAAGTCGGAGCACCTGAGAATGGGGGGTCTTGTAAGTGCATCTACAAGCTGGTTCAATGTCTCTTGGTGGGAGGTCGTCCACTGAATGGGCGCCCGTGATGGTAAGTGCCCTTTACTTTTCTTCACCTCCTTTTTGGACTTGTCGGCTGAGACTGGAGCAGAGTTCTCAGAAGATGGAGGGCTGAGCAGGCTGTAGAGTGGATGGGCTACACGGGAGAAGTTGGGGATGAACCGCCTGTAATAAGAGAGGAAACCAAGAATTTGACGTACCTCTCCGACGGTTGCAGGTGTCTTTTCCTTTAAAGCCATCACCGGGGCCAACTCTCCCGGGTCTATTGTGTAGCCTTCACCTGTTACCAGCTTTCCCAGAAACTTGACACTTCCCCTGAACTGTATTCATATGCACCACATCTATAAACTGCTTAAATCACAAAAATACATTTTACTATACACATGAATAACATAGTGAACTCTGATTATTGTTTTATATTGTTTTTACTACTGTTTTAATCTATTTATGAACCTGTCTTCTTAACTGTATTTATCAAACTAGATCTCTTTCAAATAAATGTTTTTCTTAACACATTTCTATAGCATTCACTCTTCATGAACTAAACATAAAGCAGTTCACATTTTTTCTTATTGTGCAAAATATATATCTTGTGGCTTTAACCCAAAAATACCTGCACCGGGTTCACAGAGTTTCTGTACTGTCTAACACTTGGATAGGCACAGGCTAACAACGGGATCGACTTGGAAATTAGCTCTCTAGCTTAACATTCGGCACAAAGAAGACATTTATCATTAATCGCCATTGCTGTCTGTCACATTTAGAACCTCTGTTTTATATTATCAACCACCCAGCTTACCTGTAAAAACAGAAAAATATGACAATCAGTTCTCTTTGGCGCGCAGGCCGCATGCTGCCTCTTCTTCTTCTTCTTCTTCAGACAAGTTTAACGGCAGCTTGCATCCAAAACTGTTTCATTACTGCCATCTCCTGGCTGTTAACCGTCTGTCACTCCTGAACCCTCAGATCCTCTTGATGAGACCAGTACTTCTCAAAAAACGAAAAACCACCACTTCCCCTTCGCCACGACTTAACTTTTTAACCACTTGTTCAAACGTAAGTTCCCTTCCACCACTCAGTTCACCCCACATCACCCTCCTGTGACTTACATACTTCCTACAACTAAGGAGTACATGCTCAACCGTCTCCATATCAGTGCACCCATCACACAACCCAGTCGAATGTTTCCCTATCCGAAAAAGAGTACCATTTAAAAAGCAGTGGCCCGTTCATATTCGACTGATAACAACCTCCTCACGTCTCTGCAATCCGCTACTCCTCTTAGCTTCTATTGTGTTTTGCACCCTATATAAATGTCTCCCTTTTGTTTCATTATCCCATGCCATTTGCCACAAGTTCCGACTTTCTGCCCAAACTACACTTTTCCCTTCAGATTTTGACAATGGTAACTGTACATCTATGTCGACTCTTTTAACAGCCGCTTTGGCCAACCTATCCTCTCTTTCATTACCCAAGATACCCACATGAGCCGGAGTCCGCATCATTACCACATGTTTATTTTGGTCAGACAGTCTATGATGGGCAAAAAGAATGTCATACAGAATTTGCTGATGGGTAGTTGTGTAACCCTGTTCAATACTTAATAATGCGGACAATGAATCACTGCATATCAGTACTTTTGAGACCCTGCTGTCCTCCACCCATTCTAGAGCCAGCAGTATGGCAAACAGTTCAACTGCATATACACCCAGACGGGTCGATGTCCTTTTCACAATCTTGATATGCAACACCGGAATTACCACTGCTACACCAGTTGCTTCTGTCTTAGGATCTTTTGACCCATCTGTATACACCTGTAAAAAGTCACAGTATTTGCTGTCCAATCTGTCATAGAATTTTTGACAAATATCTGTGGTCACTTTCCTCTTTTCAGTGTCCGTTAATGAGCTGTCCACGACAAGACACTTCAATGTCCATATGGGACGTAAAGGTCACAACACTGTCTGAGTAAAGACTATGTCAGACACTTGAAAAGTTCTGGCACTATCATCTCCAACCCACCCAAAACTATTTTTAAAAACCTTCCCTCTTTCCCAACAAGCCCCTAACACTTTCTTAACAGGATGGGTGTCGGCATGACCTTTCAAATTTATCCAATAATTAATCAACAGCTGTTTGCCTTCTAATACACAGCGGCATTTCTCCCGATTCCACTTGTAGAGCACATATTAGCGTTGTTTTAACTGCCCCCAAGCAGAGTCTCAGTGCTCGTGCTTGAATTACATCCAGCTTCTTCAAGGAAGTCTTAGCCGCTGATCCATATACCACACACCCATAATCCAATCGTGATCGAATCAACGCGACATAAATAATCTTAAGTGCAGCAAAATTAGCACCCCATGACAGTCCCGCTAAACACCTCAAAATATTAAGAACCTTTTTACTATTCCCCACAACGTGCTCTACGTGACGTTTCCAAGTCAATCTCCTGTCAAAAACCACACCCCAAAAACGAAAACAATCCACCCTTTCTAACTCTTTCCCATACAAGTACAACAGGTCATTACCCCCAATTTCCTTATTTGTGAAAAACATTACTTTAGTTTTCTCAACAGAAAATTTAAAACCCCAGTCTACACCCCACTTTACCTATCCCCTCTTGAAGTTTCCGGACAAGATGGTCAACATTCCTCCCCCTCACCCATAATGCTCCATCGTCAGCAAGACGTGATTTACCATAACTACCAGACACATCTTTAAAAATATCATTGATCATAAGTGAGAAAACTGTTGGACTAACTACACTTCCCTGAGGAGTTCCATTTTCTATCACACACTGCTCAGAAACATGCGACCCTATTTTAACTTGAATTGTCCTGTCACATAAAAAGTCCAACACCCAATTAAACATACATCCCCCTATCCCAGCTGCATGCAGCTTAATCAGTCGCATGCTGCCTCTTCACCACTGACACTACTTCTTCTAGTGTAGTCCGCTACCGATGAGTACGAGACTGAGCGCCCTCTGCTGGTGGAACTTATACAACAGTAAAGCTGACATTGCAGTGGCCTTACTAAAAGAAAGTGTCTCTGAGCATAAAATTAAATGGGGGGGATAATATTTTCATGTCTCTGTCGTTAACATACTGCCACAACTGGAATTTTAATTCTGTGGCTGACGCCACCGCACTTTTAATGTTTATGTTTTATTAATGAAGTGAAGAAAGTATAAGGAAGCATACATGACTGTTAACCATGTAGCATGCATTAATATAGTGTTGAAATCCGCGCTGCGAGCAGCTTTTGACAAACTGTAGAAGAGAAGCTGGTGTCCGCCAGTTCTGTATTTCAGGTTTCCTGTTGTTTCATGTTTTACCGCCATCATAAGCTGTTTGCCGGTGGAGCAAATACACGACCGGCACAGATCGGTGTGAGACACGGTCTGCATCTATAGAGTGTAGTGTCTGGAGCGCAAACAAGAGTGCCGTGTTTTACTCTGAGGCAGTTTGGTCAAGGAAAAGTCAACACATCACAAATCATGTTCAGTAAATCTTGACTCGACGTTCATCGGTGTGGACTCTGACACGATCCTTCCGCAAAAAGCAACGTTGCCAAACACGGTTGGTACGCCCGCTGAGCATTATAGCGCAGCTGGCGCATTGTGTACAACACCATACCTGGCAAAAAGTTTCATGTATGTTCCATTTGAATTCAAGTAGTTCATAAAACAATAGCGGCACCCAAAGTCTGTGCGTAAAAACACCAGGAGCACCGCTGCGCACGGTCTGCTGTGTGCTGGAGTGGTGTACGTGTAAAGGGAGAGAGTGACACCGGTGGCGCGAGTTTCCTCGATGCACATTTTGTTCTTTACTGCCTGCGCTCTGAACCACGTCAGGAGAGGAAGAGCAGAGACTCCAGCGAATTCATGCACACTGAAAGATGTGCTTCAATTACGATAAAAGACACCGTACAGTAGAAATCTTTGAAATTCGTGTCAGTGAAGGGAAGACAGTAGTCGTGTATGCTTTCACTGATGAAATCCACGCTGTGAGCACAGCAGGGGAGCGACGAAATGACTCTGGCAGTTGCGGGGAAATGCAGGCACACACTGACTCGCGGAGAGCCGGTCGCTGTGCACTCAGCTTCATCAACCAGCACCTGCGCGCACGGCCTCGTCCACGCTGCGAGCAGCTTTTGACAAACTGTAGAAGAGAAGCTGGTGTCCGCCAGTTCTGAATTTCAGGTTTCCTGTTGTTTTATCCCCATCATAACCTATTTGTCGGTCGGGGACAGAGATCATCCAGTGGGGATGTCGGTGGAGGGGGAAAATCCACGACCGACAGAGAGCGGTCTAAGCCACCATCTCGAGGATCTTAACGACACCCTGAGATTCAGTGTTTGGAGCTCATACGCGGTTCCCATTACGACCTCTTTAGACAGACATCATTACGCGGGGATTTCCATCGAGGACGGCACGAGATCGGTGAAAGACACGATCCCGAGGACCTAGACTGACATCCACAGTACAGTATGTGGAGCGCAAACAGGTGTCCGTTAGTGGCGGAGGTGTGGTTCCTGGCTCAGCTTCAGGGGAGGGGCGGTACAGTGAGCTCAAGTGCCGGGCAGGTGAGTGGACAGGTGGTGGTGATGGCGCTGACGAGCTCTCTACTGCTTTTAGTGACGCTGGAGTGGAGAAGAGGAGGCATCGAAAGAAGCTGTGCGCGCCACACCGGGAGAGCTGCAGTGCAATTATGTGTGTGCCAACCCAGAAAGTACATGGCTGTGGGTCGTGAATTAAAAGAGAAACAGTGCACGCTGTGTGTCTGTGGGTCCTTCTACAGCGGTGTTTTACTCTGAGGCAGTTTGCTGAATCAAAAGTCAACACATCTACTCCGTTCACGAAGAACGCCACAGATATTCTCGTGATGTGATTTGTGATGACATGATGGAAAGCATACACGATTACAGTCTTCTCTTTGCGGACAGGAATTGAAACACACAACTGAGGGAACGGTGCTCCTGGTGTTTTTACGCACAGACTGTGGGTGCTTTTCCCTTTTATGAACTGCTTGAATTCAAACCGAGCATTCATGGAGCCTTTTGCCCGACATCGTGTGTTACACCACTCTATAATCAGACTATTAAATCTTATAATGCTGGATTCAACATCATCCTGTTGACGGGAGGGACGCATTTTAAAGACGAAATGCGTACAGCTGTCCAAATGTGTAATAGAAGGATCATTCTTGGTGACAAATAATTTAAAAAAGAATAAAAATTAAAATGTTAACTACAATAAAATCCTGTCCGTGTGTTAATGTGGATTCTTCTCTGGAGGCTTCAGCAAATCAGAGCCCCGCTGTGCATCGACGCACTTTCCCCGCTGTCTACCTCCGAGCAATAGCCCGACTCCTTCCGCCTGCATCTCTCCAGTGCTGTGCTCACAGCGCGGATTGTAACACGGACAACAAACAAAGTAACATCTTTTCTGTGCGCGCGGCCACAGCTTTCTTTCGTTAAAAGCTGTTTGAATTTGAGGCTTTAAAATCTTTCCATTTGCACTCATTACTGTTAAACAGCAGAGCATATCAAAGGTTGTAACTACACAAGTCGTGTATAAAATCAGCGACACACCACGGGGTTGTTAGATCATTTTAATTGTCATCTTTTCAATATGTACATATATATGTATATTTATCAGTTTCCATGTGTCTCATTGACATAGCAGCTCTCGGCTCCAGCGTCATCAGAAGCTGGCCGTGAACAGGGCGCCATGGCTCCGTGCACAGCCCCACACGTTCTAGATCGTTCTTCTGTGGTTTTGCTTTCCTCTGAAATGGTCTCAGGAAGCGGAACTGTCAGCGCGCACAGAGCAGCTGAGCCAATCCTGAAGCTGGTGACGCCGCGATCACACCCTGCTACTCTGCTCCGTTCACGAAGAACACCACAAATATTCTAGTCAGGTAGATCTCAGCAAGCCTTTCGTTGGACACGTGAAGTGTTGCCACCAGCCCGTGAGTGTCGTTATAATTTAGCTGGATCCGAAACCGAGAGAACAAACACAAGACCCAAAGCGGCGTCTGCTGCTGTGCGGCACTCACACGTCCAGCGCCTCCATCCATAGTTTGTTTTAGTTCGAGTGCAACAAATGCTTTGGTGAATCTCTGCGGGGGCTCGAAGAGTGCGTGACAGTGAGGAAAGCAGTATCTTTAATATTTCAAAGTGCACTTATTCAGCCGAGAGTTTTCTGGTCAGTCAGCCTTTCAAATAAACGATCACTCCAATCCCTGAACTTCTATTTAAAATGCGATGACATTTATCGACTTTGACACCGACACCACCGGCCTGTCTCCTTTCTTTGAACGTTGTACTCTTGACTATTGTTTCCTCCCAAGCAATATTTTATTCTGGAGCAGATCAACGAAGTGGGAATCTTAAAGTAGGTTCATTAAGAACACGAGTTGAAGTTGGTCTGTGTGGATCTTGTCGAGTGTGTTCATCAAATTTTCGTTCATGTGTCAACAGCTCTTGTTCCAGTCTGCTATTGAAATAATGAATGGATCTGTCTGCTCCGGGTTTTTATCATCTAACCCACAGCTGATCCCGCCCACTTGAATGCACTCGCTTGGCACTCCTACTGTACTTGCAAACGGCCAGAGCGAGACCGGTGGCGCGAGCTTCCTCGATTCACACTTTCTTCTTTACTATCGCCTGCGCTCCGAACCACGCCAGGACAGGGAGAGCAGAAACTCCCGCGGATTCATACACACTGAAAGGTGTGCTTCAACAACCACAAAAGCGACGGCAGAGTAGAGGTTTTTAAATGTATGTCAACGAATTGAAGACAGTAGTCGTGTATGCTTTCACTGATGAAATCCACGCTGCGAGCACAGCAGGAGAGCGACGAAATGACTCTGGCAGTTGCGGGGAAATGCAGGCACACACTGACTCGCGGAGAGCCGGTCGCTGTGCACTCAGCTTCATCAACCAGCACCTGCGCGCACGGCCTCGTCCACGCTGCGAGCAGCTTTTGACAAACTGTAGAAGAGAAGCTGGTGTCCGCCAGTTCTGTATTTCAGGTTTCCTGTTGTTTCATGTTTTACCGCCATCATAAGCTGTTTGCCGGTGGAGCAAATACACGACCGGCACAGATCGGTGTGAGACACGGTCTGCATCTATAGAGTGTAGTGTCTGGAGCGCAAACAGGAGTGCCGTGTTTTACTCTGAGGCAGAGAGGAAGAGCAGAGACTCCAGCGAATTCATGCACACTGAAAGATGTGCTTCAATTACGATAAAAGACACCGTACAGTAGAAATCTTTGAAATTCGTGTCAGTGAAGGGAAGACAGTAGTCGTGTATGCTTTCACTGATGAAATCCACGCTGTGAGCACAGCAGGGGAGCGACGAAATGACTCTGGCAGTTGCGGGGAAATGCAGGCACACACTGACTCGCGGAGAGCCGGTCGCTGTGCACTCAGCTTCATCAACCAGCACCTGCGCGCACGGCCTCGTCCACGCTGCGAGCAGCTTTTGACAAACTGTAGAAGAGAAGCTGGTGTCCGCCAGTTCTGAATTTCAGGTTTCCTGTTGTTTTATCCCCATCATAACCTATTTGTCGGTCGGGGACAGAGATCATCCAGTGGGGATGTCGGTGGAGGGGGAAAATCCACGACCGACAGAGAGCGGTCTAAGCCACCATCTCGAGGATCTTAACGACACCCTGAGATTCAGTGTTTGGAGCTCATACGCGGTTCCCATTACGACCTCTTTAGACAGACATCATTACGCGGGGATTTCCATCGAGGACGGCACGAGATCGGTGAAAGACACGATCCCGAGGACCTAGACTGACATCCACAGTACAGTATGTGGAGCGCAAACAGGTGTCCGTTAGTGGCGGAGGTGTGGTTCCTGGCTCAGCTTCAGGGGAGGGGCGGTACAGTGAGCTCAAGTGCCGGGCAGGTGAGTGGACAGGTGGTGGTGATGGCGCTGACGAGCTCTCTACTGCTTTTAGTGACGCTGGAGTGGAGAAGAGGAGGCATCGAAAGAAGCTGTGCGCGCCACACCGGGAGAGCTGCAGTGCAATTATGTGTGTGCCAACCCAGAAAGTACATGGCTGTGGGTCGTGAATTAAAAGAGAAACAGTGCACGCTGTGTGTCTGTGGGTCCTTCTACAGCGGTGTTTTACTCTGAGGCAGTTTGCTGAATCAAAAGTCAACACATCTACTCCGTTCACGAAGAACGCCACAGATATTCTCGTGATGTGATTTGTGATGACATGATGGAAAGCATACACGATTACAGTCTTCTCTTTGCGGACAGGAATTGAAACACACAACTGAGGGAACGGTGCTCCTGGTGTTTTTACGCACAGACTGTGGGTGCTTTTCCCTTTTATGAACTGCTTGAATTCAAACCGAGCATTCATGGAGCCTTTTGCCCGACATCGTGTGTTACACCACTCTATAATCAGACTATTAAATCTTATAATGCTGGATTCAACATCATCCTGTTGACGGGAGGGACGCATTTTAAAGACGAAATGCGTACAGCTGTCCAAATGTGTAATAGAAGGATCATTCTTGGTGACAAATAATTTAAAAAAGAATAAAAATTAAAATGTTAACTACAATAAAATCCTGTCCGTGTGTTAATGTGGATTCTTCTCTGGAGGCTTCAGCAAATCAGAGCCCCGCTGTGCATCGACGCACTTTCCCCGCTGTCTACCTCCGAGCAATAGCCCGACTCCTTCCGCCTGCATCTCTCCAGTGCTGTGCTCACAGCGCGGATTGTAACACGGACAACAAACAAAGTAACATCTTTTCTGTGCGCGCGGCCACAGCTTTCTTTCGTTAAAAGCTGTTTGAATTTGAGGCTTTAAAATCTTTCCATTTGCACTCATTACTGTTAAACAGCAGAGCATATCAAAGGTTGTAACTACACAAGTCGTGTATAAAATCAGCGACACACCACGGGGTTGTTAGATCATTTTAATTGTCATCTTTTCAATATGTACATATATATGTATATTTATCAGTTTCCATGTGTCTCATTGACATAGCAGCTCTCGGCTCCAGCGTCATCAGAAGCTGGCCGTGAACAGGGCGCCATGGCTCCGTGCACAGCCCCACACGTTCTAGATCGTTCTTCTGTGGTTTTGCTTTCCTCTGAAATGGTCTCAGGAAGCGGAACTGTCAGCGCGCACAGAGCAGCTGAGCCAATCCTGAAGCTGGTGACGCCGCGATCACACCCTGCTACTCTGCTCCGTTCACGAAGAACACCACAAATATTCTAGTCAGGTAGATCTCAGCAAGCCTTTCGTTGGACACGTGAAGTGTTGCCACCAGCCCGTGAGTGTCGTTATAATTTAGCTGGATCCGAAACCGAGAGAACAAACACAAGACCCAAAGCGGCGTCTGCTGCTGTGCGGCACTCACACGTCCAGCGCCTCCATCCATAGTTTGTTTTAGTTCGAGTGCAACAAATGCTTTGGTGAATCTCTGCGGGGGCTCGAAGAGTGCGTGACAGTGAGGAAAGCAGTATCTTTAATATTTCAAAGTGCACTTATTCAGCCGAGAGTTTTCTGGTCAGTCAGCCTTTCAAATAAACGATCACTCCAATCCCTGAACTTCTATTTAAAATGCGATGACATTTATCGACTTTGACACCGACACCACCGGCCTGTCTCCTTTCTTTGAACGTTGTACTCTTGACTATTGTTTCCTCCCAAGCAATATTTTATTCTGGAGCAGATCAACGAAGTGGGAATCTTAAAGTAGGTTCATTAAGAACACGAGTTGAAGTTGGTCTGTGTGGATCTTGTCGAGTGTGTTCATCAAATTTTCGTTCATGTGTCAACAGCTCTTGTTCCAGTCTGCTATTGAAATAATGAATGGATCTGTCTGCTCCGGGTTTTTATCATCTAACCCACAGCTGATCCCGCCCACTTGAATGCACTCGCTTGGCACTCCTACTGTACTTGCAAACGGCCAGAGCGAGACCGGTGGCGCGAGCTTCCTCGATTCACACTTTCTTCTTTACTATCGCCTGCGCTCCGAACCACGCCAGGACAGGGAGAGCAGAAACTCCCGCGGATTCATACACACTGAAAGGTGTGCTTCAACAACCACAAAAGCGACGGCAGAGTAGAGGTGTTTTAAATGTATGTCAACGAATTGAAGACAGTAGTCGTGTATGCTTTCACTGATGAAATCCACGCTGCGAGCACAGCAGGGGAGCGACGAAATGACTCTGGCAGTTGCGGGGAAATGCAGGCACACACTGACTCGCGGAGAGCCGGTCGCTGTGCACTCAGCTTCATCAACCAGCACCTGCGCGCACGGCCTCGTCCACGCTGCGAGCAGCTTTTGACAAACTGTAGAAGAGAAGCTGGTGTCCGCCAGTTCTGAATTTCAGGTTTCCTGTTGTTTTATCCCCATCATAACCTATTTGTCGGTCGGGGACAGAGATCATCCAGTGGGGATGTCGGTGGAGGGGGAAAATCCACGACCGACAGAGAGCGGTCTAAGCCACCATCTCGAGGATCTTAACGACACCCTGAGATTCAGTGTTTGGAGCTCATACGCGGTTCCCATTACGACCTCTTTAGACAGACATCATTACGCGGGGATTTCCATCGAGGACGGCACGAGATCGGTGAAAGACACGATCCCGAGGACCTAGACTGACATCCACAGTACAGTATGTGGAGCGCAAACAGGTGTCCGTTAGTGGCGGAGGTGTGGTTCCTGGCTCAGCTTCAGGGGAGGGGCGGTACAGTGAGCTCAAGTGCCGGGCAGGTGAGTGGACAGGTGGTGGTGATGGCGCTGACGAGCTCTCTACTGCTTTTAGTGACGCTGGAGTGGAGAAGAGGAGGCATCGAAAGAAGCTGTGCGCGCCACACCGGGAGAGCTGCAGTGCAATTATGTGTGTGCCAACCCAGAAAGTACATGGCTGTGGGTCGTGAATTAAAAGAGAAACAGTGCACGCTGTGTGTCTGTGGGTCCTTCTACAGCGGTGTTTTACTCTGAGGCAGTTTGCTGAATCAAAAGTCAACACATCTACTCCGTTCACGAAGAACGCCACAGATATTCTCGTGATGTGATTTGTGATGACATGATGGAAAGCATACACGATTACAGTCTTCTCTTTGCGGACAGGAATTGAAACACACAACTGAGGGAACGGTGCTCCTGGTGTTTTTACGCACAGACTGTGGGTGCTTTTCCCTTTTATGAACTGCTTGAATTCAAACCGAGCATTCATGGAGCCTTTTGCCCGACATCGTGTGTTACACCACTCTATAATCAGACTATTAAATCTTATAATGCTGGATTCAACATCATCCTGTTGACGGGAGGGACGCATTTTAAAGACGAAATGCGTACAGCTGTCCAAATGTGTAATAGAAGGATCATTCTTGGTGACAAATAATTTAAAAAAGAATAAAAATTAAAATGTTAACTACAATAAAATCCTGTCCGTGTGTTAATGTGGATTCTTCTCTGGAGGCTTCAGCAAATCAGAGCCCCGCTGTGCATCGACGCACTTTCCCCGCTGTCTACCTCCGAGCAATAGCCCGACTCCTTCCGCCTGCATCTCTCCAGTGCTGTGCTCACAGCGCGGATTGTAACACGGACAACAAACAAAGTAACATCTTTTCTGTGCGCGCGGCCACAGCTTTCTTTCGTTAAAAGCTGTTTGAATTTGAGGCTTTAAAATCTTTCCATTTGCACTCATTACTGTTAAACAGCAGAGCATATCAAAGGTTGTAACTACACAAGTCGTGTATAAAATCAGCGACACACCACGGGGTTGTTAGATCATTTTAATTGTCATCTTTTCAATATGTACATATATATGTATATTTATCAGTTTCCATGTGTCTCATTGACATAGCAGCTCTCGGCTCCAGCGTCATCAGAAGCTGGCCGTGAACAGGGCGCCATGGCTCCGTGCACAGCCCCACACGTTCTAGATCGTTCTTCTGTGGTTTTGCTTTCCTCTGAAATGGTCTCAGGAAGCGGAACTGTCAGCGCGCACAGAGCAGCTGAGCCAATCCTGAAGCTGGTGACGCCGCGATCACACCCTGCTACTCTGCTCCGTTCACGAAGAACACCACAAATATTCTAGTCAGGTAGATCTCAGCAAGCCTTTCGTTGGACACGTGAAGTGTTGCCACCAGCCCGTGAGTGTCGTTATAATTTAGCTGGATCCGAAACCGAGAGAACAAACACAAGACCCAAAGCGGCGTCTGCTGCTGTGCGGCACTCACACGTCCAGCGCCTCCATCCATAGTTTGTTTTAGTTCGAGTGCAACAAATGCTTTGGTGAATCTCTGCGGGGGCTCGAAGAGTGCGTGACAGTGAGGAAAGCAGTATCTTTAATATTTCAAAGTGCACTTATTCAGCCGAGAGTTTTCTGGTCAGTCAGCCTTTCAAATAAACGATCACTCCAATCCCTGAACTTCTATTTAAAATGCGATGACATTTATCGACTTTGACACCGACACCACCGGCCTGTCTCCTTTCTTTGAACGTTGTACTCTTGACTATTGTTTCCTCCCAAGCAATATTTTATTCTGGAGCAGATCAACGAAGTGGGAATCTTAAAGTAGGTTCATTAAGAACACGAGTTGAAGTTGGTCTGTGTGGATCTTGTCGAGTGTGTTCATCAAATTTTCGTTCATGTGTCAACAGCTCTTGTTCCAGTCTGCTATTGAAATAATGAATGGATCTGTCTGCTCCGGGTTTTTATCATCTAACCCACAGCTGATCCCGCCCACTTGAATGCACTCGCTTGGCACTCCTACTGTACTTGCAAACGGCCAGAGCGAGACCGGTGGCGCGAGCTTCCTCGATTCACACTTTCTTCTTTACTATCGCCTGCGCTCCGAACCACGCCAGGACAGGGAGAGCAGAAACTCCCGCGGATTCATACACACTGAAAGGTGTGCTTCAACAACCACAAAAGCGACGGCAGAGTAGAGGTGTTTTAAATGTATGTCAACGAATTGAAGACAGTAGTCGTGTATGCTTTCACTGATGAAATCCACGCTGCGAGCACAGCAGGGGAGCGACGAAATGACTCTGGCAGTTGCGGGGAAATGCAGGCACACACTGACTCGCGGAGAGCCGGTCGCTGTGCACTCAGCTTCATCAACCAGCACCTGCGCGCACGGCCTCGTCCACGCTGCGAGCAGCTTTTGACAAACTGTAGAAGAGAAGCTGGTGTCCGCCAGTTCTGAATTTCAGGTTTCCTGTTGTTTTATCCCCATCATAACCTATTTGTCGGTCGGGGACAGAGATCATCCAGTGGGGATGTCGGTGGAGGGGGAAAATCCACGACCGACAGAGAGCGGTCTAAGCCACCATCTCGAGGATCTTAACGACACCCTGAGATTCAGTGTTTGGAGCTCATACGCGGTTCCCATTACGACCTCTTTAGACAGACATCATTACGCGGGGATTTCCATCGAGGACGGCACGAGATCGGTGAAAGACACGATCCCGAGGACCTAGACTGACATCCACAGTACAGTATGTGGAGCGCAAACAGGTGTCCGTTAGTGGCGGAGGTGTGGTTCCTGGCTCAGCTTCAGGGGAGGGGCGGTACAGTGAGCTCAAGTGCCGGGCAGGTGAGTGGACAGGTGGTGGTGATGGCGCTGACGAGCTCTCTACTGCTTTTAGTGACGCTGGAGTGGAGAAGAGGAGGCATCGAAAGAAGCTGTGCGCGCCACACCGGGAGAGCTGCAGTGCAATTATGTGTGTGCCAACCCAGAAAGTACATGGCTGTGGGTCGTGAATTAAAAGAGAAACAGTGCACGCTGTGTGTCTGTGGGTCCTTCTACAGCGGTGTTTTACTCTGAGGCAGTTTGCTGAATCAAAAGTCAACACATCTACTCCGTTCACGAAGAACGCCACAGATATTCTCGTGATGTGATTTGTGATGACATGATGGAAAGCATACACGATTACAGTCTTCTCTTTGCGGACAGGAATTGAAACACACAACTGAGGGAACGGTGCTCCTGGTGTTTTTACGCACAGACTGTGGGTGCTTTTCCCTTTTATGAACTGCTTGAATTCAAACCGAGCATTCATGGAGCCTTTTGCCCGACATCGTGTGTTACACCACTCTATAATCAGACTATTAAATCTTATAATGCTGGATTCAACATCATCCTGTTGACGGGAGGGACGCATTTTAAAGACGAAATGCGTACAGCTGTCCAAATGTGTAATAGAAGGATCATTCTTGGTGACAAATAATTTAAAAAAGAATAAAAATTAAAATGTTAACTACAATAAAATCCTGTCCGTGTGTTAATGTGGATTCTTCTCTGGAGGCTTCAGCAAATCAGAGCCCCGCTGTGCATCGACGCACTTTCCCCGCTGTCTACCTCCGAGCAATAGCCCGACTCCTTCCGCCTGCATCTCTCCAGTGCTGTGCTCACAGCGCGGATTGTAACACGGACAACAAACAAAGTAACATCTTTTCTGTGCGCGCGGCCACAGCTTTCTTTCGTTAAAAGCTGTTTGAATTTGAGGCTTTAAAATCTTTCCATTTGCACTCATTACTGTTAAACAGCAGAGCATATCAAAGGTTGTAACTACACAAGTCGTGTATAAAATCAGCGACACACCACGGGGTTGTTAGATCATTTTAATTGTCATCTTTTCAATATGTACATATATATGTATATTTATCAGTTTCCATGTGTCTCATTGACATAGCAGCTCTCGGCTCCAGCGTCATCAGAAGCTGGCCGTGAACAGGGCGCCATGGCTCCGTGCACAGCCCCACACGTTCTAGATCGTTCTTCTGTGGTTTTGCTTTCCTCTGAAATGGTCTCAGGAAGCGGAACTGTCAGCGCGCACAGAGCAGCTGAGCCAATCCTGAAGCTGGTGACGCCGCGATCACACCCTGCTACTCTGCTCCGTTCACGAAGAACACCACAAATATTCTAGTCAGGTAGATCTCAGCAAGCCTTTCGTTGGACACGTGAAGTGTTGCCACCAGCCCGTGAGTGTCGTTATAATTTAGCTGGATCCGAAACCGAGAGAACAAACACAAGACCCAAAGCGGCGTCTGCTGCTGTGCGGCACTCACACGTCCAGCGCCTCCATCCATAGTTTGTTTTAGTTCGAGTGCAACAAATGCTTTGGTGAATCTCTGCGGGGGCTCGAAGAGTGCGTGACAGTGAGGAAAGCAGTATCTTTAATATTTCAAAGTGCACTTATTCAGCCGAGAGTTTTCTGGTCAGTCAGCCTTTCAAATAAACGATCACTCCAATCCCTGAACTTCTATTTAAAATGCGATGACATTTATCGACTTTGACACCGACACCACCGGCCTGTCTCCTTTCTTTGAACGTTGTACTCTTGACTATTGTTTCCTCCCAAGCAATATTTTATTCTGGAGCAGATCAACGAAGTGGGAATCTTAAAGTAGGTTCATTAAGAACACGAGTTGAAGTTGGTCTGTGTGGATCTTGTCGAGTGTGTTCATCAAATTTTCGTTCATGTGTCAACAGCTCTTGTTCCAGTCTGCTATTGAAATAATGAATGGATCTGTCTGCTCCGGGTTTTTATCATCTAACCCACAGCTGATCCCGCCCACTTGAATGCACTCGCTTGGCACTCCTACTGTACTTGCAAACGGCCAGAGCGAGACCGGTGGCGCGAGCTTCCTCGATTCACACTTTCTTCTTTACTATCGCCTGCGCTCCGAACCACGCCAGGACAGGGAGAGCAGAAACTCCCGCGGATTCATACACACTGAAAGGTGTGCTTCAACAACCACAAAAGCGACGGCAGAGTAGAGGTGTTTTAAATGTATGTCAACGAATTGAAGACAGTAGTCGTGTATGCTTTCACTGATGAAATCCACGCTGCGAGCACAGCAGGGGAGCGACGAAATGACTCTGGCAGTTGCGGGGAAATGCAGGCACACACTGACTCGCGGAGAGCCGGTCGCTGTGCACTCAGCTTCATCAACCAGCACCTGCGCGCACGGCCTCGTCCACGCTGCGAGCAGCTTTTGACAAACTGTAGAAGAGAAGCTGGTGTCCGCCAGTTCTGAATTTCAGGTTTCCTGTTGTTTTATCCCCATCATAACCTATTTGTCGGTCGGGGACAGAGATCATCCAGTGGGGATGTCGGTGGAGGGGGAAAATCCACGACCGACAGAGAGCGGTCTAAGCCACCATCTCGAGGATCTTAACGACACCCTGAGATTCAGTGTTTGGAGCTCATACGCGGTTCCCATTACGACCTCTTTAGACAGACATCATTACGCGGGGATTTCCATCGAGGACGGCACGAGATCGGTGAAAGACACGATCCCGAGGACCTAGACTGACATCCACAGTACAGTATGTGGAGCGCAAACAGGTGTCCGTTAGTGGCGGAGGTGTGGTTCCTGGCTCAGCTTCAGGGGAGGGGCGGTACAGTGAGCTCAAGTGCCGGGCAGGTGAGTGGACAGGTGGTGGTGATGGCGCTGACGAGCTCTCTACTGCTTTTAGTGACGCTGGAGTGGAGAAGAGGAGGCATCGAAAGAAGCTGTGCGCGCCACACCGGGAGAGCTGCAGTGCAATTATGTGTGTGCCAACCCAGAAAGTACATGGCTGTGGGTCGTGAATTAAAAGAGAAACAGTGCACGCTGTGTGTCTGTGGGTCCTTCTACAGCGGTGTTTTACTCTGAGGCAGTTTGCTGAATCAAAAGTCAACACATCTACTCCGTTCACGAAGAACGCCACAGATATTCTCGTGATGTGATTTGTGATGACATGATGGAAAGCATACACGATTACAGTCTTCTCTTTGCGGACAGGAATTGAAACACACAACTGAGGGAACGGTGCTCCTGGTGTTTTTACGCACAGACTGTGGGTGCTTTTCCCTTTTATGAACTGCTTGAATTCAAACCGAGCATTCATGGAGCCTTTTGCCCGACATCGTGTGTTACACCACTCTATAATCAGACTATTAAATCTTATAATGCTGGATTCAACATCATCCTGTTGACGGGAGGGACGCATTTTAAAGACGAAATGCGTACAGCTGTCCAAATGTGTAATAGAAGGATCATTCTTGGTGACAAATAATTTAAAAAAGAATAAAAATTAAAATGTTAACTACAATAAAATCCTGTCCGTGTGTTAATGTGGATTCTTCTCTGGAGGCTTCAGCAAATCAGAGCCCCGCTGTGCATCGACGCACTTTCCCCCGCTGTCTACCTCCGAGCAATAGCCCGACTCCTTCCGCCTGCATCTCTCCAGTGCTGTGCTCACAGCGCGGATTGTAACACGGACAACAAACAAAGTAACATCTTTCTGTGCGCGCGGCCACAGCTTTCTTTCGTTAAAAGCTGTTTGAATTTGAGGCTTTAAAATCTTTCCATTTGCACTCATTACTGTTAAACAGCAGAGCATATCAAAGGTTGTAACTACACAAGTCGTGTATAAAATCAGCGACACACCACGGGGTGTTAGATCATTTTAATTGTCATCTTTTCAATATGTACATATATATGTATATTTATCAGTTTCCATGTGTCTCATTGACATAGCAGCTCTCGGCTCCAGCGTCATCAGAAGCTGGCCGTGAACAGGGCGCCATGGCTCCGTGCACAGCCCCACACGTTCTAGATCGTTCTTCGGTGGTTTTGCTTTCCTCTGAAATGGTCTCAGGAAGCGGAACTTCAGC